>NW_017618831.1:70000-100000 GCF_001879475.1 Ipomoea nil | reverse complement strand
TCAAAACTGGTTAAGCCCTCTGCTCCACCTTGCAATAAGGGCTGGGGTGAGCTTTGATTTTTGAGGTCCGTTGCCAAAATCAAACGCTTACCATTACGCCAAAAGTTATAACTAGCAGGCATAATTTTTTTTTTTTCTTATACTTGCGCCATGTTGAACTTAACCTTGTTTGGATCAAGCGCTTACTATGTATTAGACCAAAAGTTATAACTAGTCGCGAATACACAATTTTTTTTCTTATACTTGTGTTGCATTCAACGCCATATTTTGATGGCAGGACGCTGGACTCGACTCTCCAAGCTGTCGCTCAACACCTGTCTTGCCAAATGGCGGGCTTTGACGGGCCTTATCCCTCACTCCGCTTAGATAGTACTAGCTAGGTATCACTTTAATTAGGATGACAAAAGAAAAAGAAGGAAAGACATAGCACAAGACTAAGTATTGCATAACTAGGTTTCATTGATAATGCAACATGTGAATATCACATGTGATGCACACACACAAACATGAAACATAGGCATAGGTGCTCCACCATATTAATTTCACAGGCTTTATTCTCCACACAATCTTATTATAGTACTTAGCTCATGCATTTTTATTTATTTTTTTACTCAATCAAACACTAACACTTGAGATGCCACCAGCAGCCTTGGAGGTCTCATTGCCAACAACCTTGAATTCTTGAAGCTCTTTGATGTTCTTCGATTCATTCACCGACACCTTTGCCTCGTACACCTTCTTATGCCCGCCCTCCGACGCCACGATCGTGATGTTGTATATCACCTTATCAAACACCAAGTTCGCGTTCTGAAATTAAAAACAAAAAAAAAAACAAATTTTTTGAAAATTTATTTAAATATCAGTACTCTCGCAATTAACTCGAGTTTCGTGTGGTGAAAAAGACAAATGAGGGAATACAAACATCCACGGCTGGAAATTATGAAATTTCCGACCACCTGAAAGTGTTCTTAAATCAAGTCGAAAGCAAAAATTGGTCGAAAATAGCAACAAAGGTTTTTCCGAATACCAAAAGTAGTCGGAACAAGGCTTTCGACTTAATTTAAGATCACTTTCAGGTGGTCGGAAATTCCATAATTTCCAGCAGTGATCTTTCTTGATGTATTCAAGTATCGATGATTGATCAATATGATCAAAAGAGATTAGGGATGCTAATAACTTTTTTTTTTTATAAATAAAAACAAGTAAAGGAATAGAAGTTAGAATGAAAACCGCTTTCTTGTTGTACTCGGCTATGGCAAAGCGAGCGAGCTCCTCAGAGATGCTGGCCATTGTTAGAGAGGATGCGACAACTCTTAGGGAGAGTAGTGTCGGTGTGTTGTTTGTAGTACAACGTTGTTTGATGAAGGATGATGAGAGGAGTGTGGCCTATTTATAGTTACGAAAGGTTGGTTCCATGTTGCAGCATCACACTATAATTCATGTTAATTGTTATATATGTGGATCAGGGTCCAGAATATATCCTGATCTAATACATAGAATTCATGTTCATAATACACACACATAAACACGATATAATCAACATGAATTTTAAATTTGTTTGTTTGTTTTTTTAAAGTGCTTGTTTAGAATTGAGTAACGGCAACATGCCACATTAACGTTTAGTAAAAATTTTGCTTTAATTTATTGAGTAAAACCAATGTTATAAGTAAACTCCATGAACAATTTGGATCACGTGTTGCAAATGACATGACTCCAAGCATATTCTTAACCACAAAAAATTAGATCCATATTAAAATTACAATAATTCCAACCATTATGTTACATATTTTTTGATATGTGAGTTGACAGCTACAAGCCAAATGACCATTTTGAAATACAAGAAAGGTGCAACGTGTTGCACAATTAAGGTACGTAATGAATATAATGGACGCTAGATAGGACCGTAATGAATGGTAAACCTTTCAAGCAGGTTTTTAGTTCCTAGTCGTATTAGAGGCACAACAAACTTAATTTCACATTTTGAGCGTGTGAGAGCTTTAAGAAGAATAGTTAAAATAGTAAAATAATAATATATTTCGCTATCTGTGGTTTCCAATATTCATATACAATGGATCTATTTATACTAAATTACTAATATCTATAACAATTAATCTACTAAAATTATACTAGTACTAGCTATACAATGTAATGATATATATAATTTTCTCCCACCGATCTATAATCAATCATCTTCCATTTCCTTTAAAGATCTCTCCTAATTAAGTCACCAATTGATTCTTCCCTTTTATGTGTATCCTTTTAAGTCACCAAGCTCTTAATGAAAGCAACAATGTCATGTACTAAAATTTTGTACGCAACGAAAAAAACTTTTTGAGCATGCTTCTGGCTCCCATCCGTATTCGAGTTATGGTAACTCAAAAAGAAAAACAATGTAACGAAAGAAAATGAATAGCAATTCAATTGATATGATCCATTTTCACATTTCGGCGTGTGAGAACTCCAAGGAAAATAGCTAAGATAGTAGAATAACAATATATTACTATGTTTGTCGCTCCCAATTTTCATATACAATGGACCTATTTATACTAACTTACTAATACTTATAATAATTAATCTACTAGGCAATACAAAGTAATAGTATATTCTCCTACTGATCTAGCTATAATCAATCATTCTCTTTCTTTTTAAGCTCTCCTCTAATTAAGTTACCAATTGATTCTTCCTTTTTATGCATATCATATTATTATGAAAGTGGTAACTTAGAGCATTCTAAGAGTTTTTTTTTTTTTCTTTTTTTTTTAATTTTTTTTTAAATTTTTTTATTATAAATTTTTTAAAAATATTATTAAAGTTTTTGTCATATTTTTACACAGAGCACACATTTGCACAGTGGCAGGCTATGAGCTTTCCAGTAAATAAAAAGAAAGATCACAAGAATTATAAACTATCTCTATTTAATTCTAATTACTTTTTATGAGGATTAAATTAAAAACGACACGTTTTCAATAGTTAAAAAGTAAAAATTAACTGATCTGAATTCAAAGACTAAAAACAAAAAACAAAATAGTTAGCATATCGAAACTAAAATTGATCCCAAATTTAAGTACAATCATATATGCTTTTATGTAAGATTATTACATAAGAACAAAGTTTACTCAATACATATTTCACAATTGTGAAATAAGGTCTTCAGTAAGAATATCAACAAATTGGTTGAAAATGAATGAATTTCATGCTCATCAATTATAATAATGTTTTTTTACTTTTGGTCATTGATTATTATTTTTATTTTTTCTAAAAAATAAATGTAATTTTAAATATTCAAAAAGTAGTTGTACGAAGAAGAGTGAAATTTGATAAGAGTTGGAGACTTTTGAAAATGTTGGATTAAATTTGCTCAATTGTAAAAAATCTAGGTACAAAAAATTGTTGAATAAAAATTTAGTGACCAAAATTGAGTATGCGCGTTACAATAATGAGGAACCAAAGTTTTGTTGCCAAATGGCGGGTTTTGACGGATCCTGTCCCCTGTTTGCTCTGTCGGGTCGGAGTGTGGGGGGCCCTTAGAGTTGCGGATTTAGCCTTTTGGGGTAAGTACTAGATATTAGTTTAGTATACTTAGTAGAGTTTAAGTCGAATGAGGTTTGATCAAATTTCGACTAGATTAATCTTATCTTACGAGGTATAGATATGAGTTGTTAAAATTGGTTATGCTCGCTGCTCCACCCTATAATAAGGGATGGGGCGAGCTTTGATTTTCGAGGCGCGTTGCCGAAATCAAATGCTTACCACTAGCCAAAAGTTATAACTAGTAGGCATAATATTTTTTTTCCTACTTGTGTCATGTTGAACTTATAACTTGCTCTGATATCAATTGTTAGGATCAACTGCTTACCATGTACTAGATCAAAAGTTATAACTACACTACTGGAAATTCTGAAATTTCCGACCACCTGAAAGTGATCTTAAATCAAATTGAAAGCCTTGTTCCGACCACTTTTGGTATCCGGAAAAACCCTTGTTGCTATTTTCGACCACTTTTTGCTTTCAACTTGATTTAAGATAACTTTCAGGTGGTCAGAAATTCAATAATTTCCAGTAGTGCTAGTAGCGAACACGCAAATTTTTTCCTTATACTTGTGTTGCATTCAACGCCACATTTTGATGATAGGATGCTGGACTCGACTCTCCAAGCTGTCGCCCAACACCCGTCTTGCCAAATGGCGGGCTTTGATGGGCTTTATCCCTCAGTCCGCTTAGATAGTACTAGGTATCACTTTAGTATTGCATAACTAGGTTTCATTGATAATGCAACATGTGAAATATCACATGTGATGTACACACACAAACATGAAACATAGGCATAGGTGCTCCACCATATTATTTTCACAGGCTTTATTCTCCACACAATCTTATTATAGTACTTAGCTCATGCATTTTTATTTTATTTTTACTCAATCAAACAGTAACACTTGAGATGCCACCAGCACCCTTGGAGGTCTCATTGCCAACAACCTTGAATTCTTGAAGCTCTTTGATGTTTTTCGATTCATTCACCGACACCTTTGCCTCGTACACCTTCTTATGCCCGCCCTCTGACGCCACGACCGTGATGTTGTATATCACCTTATCAAACACCAAGTTCGCGTTCTGAAATTAAAAACCAAAAAAGAAATTGGAAATTTATCTAAATATTCCGTAGTCGCTTATGGGTGGCTCTGAGATTCGAACCGAACCTATGACCTTTGGTCTGGCTTTGATACCAAATTGAAGCATGTGCTCCATCTCAACTAAAAGCCTAAGCTCATAGTTGGATCGCACATTAATGGCTATATGCTCAACACTCTTGTAATTAACTCGAGTTTCGTGTAGTGAAAAAGACAAATGAGGCAATACAAACATTCAGGAAATTATGGAATTTTCGACCACTTGAAAGTTATCTTAAATCAAGTCGAAAGCAAAAATTGGTCGGAAATAGCAACAAAGGTTTTTCCGGATACCAAAAATGATCGGAACAAGACTTTCGACTTGATTTAAGATCACTTTCAGGTGATCGGAAATTTCATAATTTCCAGCAATGACCTTTCTTGATGTATTCAAGTATCGATGATCGATCAATATGATCAAAAGAGATTAGGGATGCTAATGACTTTTTTTTTTTTATAAATAAAAACAAGTAAAGGAATAGAAGTTAGAATGCAAACCGCTTTCTTGTTGTACTCGGCTATGGCAAAGCGAGCGAGCTCCTCAGAGATGCTGGCCATTGTTAGAGAGGATGGGATAACTCTTTGGGAAAGTGTTGGTGTGTTGTTTGTAGTATGTACAACGTTGTTTGATGAAGGATGATGAGAGGAGTGTGGCCTATTTATAGTTACGAAAGGTTGGTTCCATGTCGCAGCATCACACTATAATTCATGTTAATTATTGAAATGGTAAATACTATTAAATCACTAATTTGGGTAGTTAGTTCCAATCGTTATATGGTGGATCAGGGTCCAGAGTGTACCATGATTCAATACACAGAATTCATGTTCATAATATACATACACATAAACACGATATAATAAACATTAGTTTTAACTTTGTAAATAGTTGGCCTATTTGATCACGTACTATTACAGGGCGTTTGGTTGGAGGGGGGAATTATGTGGGAAATGAATTGTAATTCCATGGGAGTTGAATTACTGAGAATAAAGTGGGAATTTAAATTCCAGTGTTTGGTTGACAGGAATAGAATTACTGGGAATTTTAATTCCAATGTTTGGTATACATGGGAATTGAAAGGGAATAAGTAGTATAAAGTCAAAAATGTCCATTATTGTTGTTAGACATCAATTTTAGGTTAAAAAATGAATAGGTAATTTTGACTCATCACTATTTTTTTCCCATGAATTAAAATCCCAGGGGGGACATGGGATTTTAATTCCATGAAAATGAGGGAATTGCAATTCCCTCCAACCAAACTACGGAATTTAATGGCCTTTGGAATTAGGTGGGAATTAAGTGGGAAGGGAATTTAAAATCCCTCCAACCAAACGCCCTGTTAATTGTTTGATTTGGTTAAAAAATCAATATAAGTGTTTGGTTCATTAGCTTTTTTTTTTTAAAAGGATAAATTAATTCATTAAATCGGAATGAAGAATGCTGACAAGAAAGACAGGTGGTTCATCTAACCACTCACCGCAACCTGACACAGAAAAGGCCTCCCTAGCAACAGTGTGGGCAGCACAATTCGCAACAGTGTGGGCCTCATTAGCTTTTTTTGTAACTCCAAAATGTTAAAATTCAAAAAGCTGCTCCAAACAATTTTTTCAATTAGCTTTTTGAGATAAGAAATTATACCAAACAACTATCAGCTAACAACCAATTTACCAAACACCGTTCTACAATCAGCTAATGTTATCAACTAGTTATACCCTCTAATTAACCAAATCAACTAACAGTCATTTACCAAACATGGACTTTGTGTGTTTGTTTTTTTTTTTTTTTTTTTTTTTTTTTTTTTTTAAAGTGCTTGTTTAGAATTGACTAACGGCAACATGCCACATTAACGTTTTGTAAAATATTTGCTTTAATTTATTTAGTAAAATCAATGTTATAAGTAAACTCCATATATGAACAATTTGGATCACGTGTTGCGAATGACATGACTCCAAGCATATTCTTAACCACAAAAAATTAGATCCATGTTAAAATTACAATAATTCCAACCATTATGTTAGAGATTTTTTGTTATGTGAGTTGACAGCTACAAGCCGAATGATCATTTTGAAATACAAGAAAGGTGCAACGTGTTGCACAATTATTATGGAGTAAATACCAGCAGAGGTCCTCCGACTTTGGTGATACTATCACTTTTAGTCATCAACTTTTAAATCAACCATTTTAATTTTAGTCCTTTTACTTTTTTGTTTCTAGCCATCTATGGTCATTCTGTTAAACTTGACCATCTAATGCCGTTTTCTCAAGGGTAATTTGGTCCTTTCATAATTAATTTATTAATTAGTATGTTTAATTTCCTCATCAGTATAGTCAAACAATGGTTTCCCCAATGAAAGCGGCGACGAATTGTGAATGCATATATGGATTCACTAGCTGGTTTTGTACATGTTCATGGAGAAACCATTGTTTGACTATTCCGATGAGGAAATTAAATATAATAATTAATAAATTAATTATGAAAAGACCGAATTACCCTTGAGAAAACGACATTAAATGGCCAAGTATATCAGAAGGACTATAGATGGCTAGAAACAAAAAGTAAGATGACTAAAAGTGGTTGATTTAAAAATTGAGGACTAAAAGTGACAGTGCTACCAAAGTCGGAGGACCTCTACTGGTATTTACTGCACAATTATGGTACGTAATGAATGGACGCTAGATAGGACCGTAATGAATGGTAAAGCTTTCAAGCAGGTTTTTAGTTCTTAGTCGTATTCGAGTCACAACAAACTCAATTTCATACTTCGAGCGTGTGAGAGCTTTAAGAAGAATAGTTAAAATAATAGAATAACAATATTTTTTTTTATCTATGGTTCCCAATTTTCATATACAATGGACCTATGTATACTAAATTACTAATATCAACAACAATTAATATACTAAAATTATACTAGTACTAGCTATACTATGTAATGGTATATATAATTTTCTCCCACCGATCTATAATCAGTCATCTTTCCTTTCCTTTAAAGATCTCTCCTAATTAAGTCACCAATTGATTCTCCCCTTTTATGTGTATCCCTTTTAAGTCACCAAGCTCTTAACTAAAGCACCAATGCCATGTACTAAAATTTAGTACGCAACGAAAAAAACTTTTTGAGCATGCTTTTGGCTCCCATCCGTATTCGAGTTATGGTAACTCAAAAAAAAAAAAAAACAATCTAACGAAAGAAAATGAAAAGCAGTTCAATTGATATGATCCATTTTCACACTTCGGCGTGTGAGAACTCCAAAGAAAATAGCTAAAATAACAAAATAACAATATATTAATATGTTTGTAGTTCCCAATTTTCATATACAATGGACCTATTTATACTAAATTACTAATACCTCTAATATTTAATCTACTAAAAGTATACTTGGCAATACAAGATAATGGTATATTCTCCTAATGATCTAGCTATAATCAATCATTCCCTTTCTTTTCAAGCTCTCATCTAATTAAGTTACCAATTGATTCTTCCTTTTTATGCATATCATATTATTATGAAAGTGGTAACTTAGAGCATTCTAAGACTGTTTTTTATTTTTTTATTTTTTAATAAATATTATTAAAGTTTTTGTCATATTTTTACAATGTGACGAAAAGAGAAGGTAAACAAAGGTTCTTGTAGAAGATGTGGCTTTTTGTGAACTCTATTTGATATTTAAAAAAAATCAAAGGTAGTGCATTAATAGCGCCTAACGGGTACTTTAGCCACCAACTAACGACCACCGTAATTAGATGATTGCTTTTAAAATTTTTATTATTTATGTATGGATAAAACAATGTTTATTATTAATTGAAATATGAATTGAAATAGGTCAAAATCGAGCCCGAGTTCGAACAATCGAACTGCTCGAGCATCGTTTTTTGAGCTCGATCGAGCTCGAGCCATACCATGCTTATCGAGCTCGGGCTCAAGCCAACCCATGCTCGAGTTCGACTCGACTCGTTTACACTTTTACTTGTTATTAGTAATTTGTACAATTATATTGACTAGTAAGCGAATTGTTTCTGTAATTGTAAGATTGAGGATTTGGCTATTATAAAAGATACGTTCATGTTTAAGAGCATTATATCATATATTTCCTTAATTAAAATTTTTACCACATATTTTGATTTTATTAAAAAGGAAAAAAAAGATAAAATACAATTTACTTTATTAGATGAATAAAAATTAATCATCAATTCATGCCATATCTAGAAAAATGTACATATAACAATTTAGACACGTGGTCGGAGGTTGCGTGTAAGCAGGATGGCCATTATCAAGGACAAGAACAGGTGAAATATGGGTCAAAGTACCTATGAAGTCCCTGTACTATAGTGTTTTGTTCAATTTAGTTCTTGTATTTTTATTTTGTCCAATTTAGTCCATCTACTTTAAAAAGTGGTAAAACTAAGGACAATTGTCTAAATCTCATTACTAACATGGTCGTAATTATTTATTTTGGACAGACTAATTTAATATATTGGTGGTAAAAATGATAGATTTTAAATATTTATAAAGTAATATATGAGTAGGAATATAAATATCATCAGTGCCACGTAACCTAAGTTAACGATAATATTAACATCAATAACTATTGTCCTTAATTGCACTACTTTTGGAAGTACAGGGACTAAATTGAACAAAATAAAAATATAAGAACTAAATTGAACAAAACACTATAGTACAGGGACCTCGTAGGTACTTTAACCTGAAATATGCCTCAATTATTATTATTATTGTGTCGTCCTACTATACCTAATTGATTAATTGATAGGTTATTCAATTATAATAATTTAGACACGTGGTCGGTGGTTGTACATTGTACGTTGTCGGCCTAGAGGGAAAATATGATAAAGTTAAGGATTAACTTCATTTTTAGTTCTTACCCCAAAAGGCTGAATCCCCAATCCTAAGGGCCTCTCACACTCCGACTCGACAGAACATATGTGAGGATGTAAATCACGATGACTCAATATGTTAGTAGACAGGGCAAAGTGTCATCCTCAAAAAGAAATTTATTAATTTTATTCCATGTTTCATTGATATGACCATCAACGTAATCACGAGCCTCTTCAAAAGAGACTTTAGCCTCATTTGCGTAACATTGTATTGCTTTTGGTACATCACCCCTTTTCATCTCATACTGAAATAAAAGAAAAATAAAGAAATATGGTTATAGAGTTAATATCGTTTGAGGTCCTTCGAGTATAGTAGTTTTGCCACGTTTAGTCTTAAACTTTCAAATTGACCATCTGTGGTCCTTCAACTTTCAAATTTAACCATTTGTGGTCCAAGTTAACCATTCATGGTCCTTCGAGTTTCAAAACTTAACCAGTTGTGATCCTCTTGAAATGACCTGGTTGGTTAAAATTTAACAATTGAAGGACCATGAGTGGTTAACTTGAACCACAAATTATTAAATTTGAAAGTCGAAGGACCATATATGGTCAATTTGAAAGTTTAGGACTAAATATGGCAAAACCACTATACTCGGAGGACCTCGGATGGTATTACCTCTATGGTTATACATATAGCAGTAATTAGCCAACGACCTTGTGTTCATGTACCAGGAAATGACTCTCCCGGAAGTCATGAGTTCGAGCATCAGGAATCGATATTAACTCTTTGTGGTTGGTATGGGCAATACAGTAGTGACTAATGTTCGACTCCCAGCAGGAACAGTCAATTGACTACTCTTTGTGGCTGGTATAGGCAACATAGTGCATACAATAGTGACTAATGCTCGACTCACAGCGAGACCAATCAATTGACTAGTATGACTAATGAGTGCATACAGTAGTGACTAATGACCGACTCCTAGTGAGAGTAGTCGTCAATTGGTTGGTATGACTAATGGGTGCATACAATAGTGACTAATGTTTGAATAGAGTGCATATAACAATGACTAATATTCGACTCCCAGTGGAAGCAGTAAATTGACTCGAGTATGGGCAACATAGTGCATACAATAGTGACTAATGTTCGAACACAGTGCATACAGTAGTGACTAATGCCTGACTCTTAGTGAGAGTAGTCGTCAATTGGCTAGTATGACTAATGGGTGCATACAGTAGCGACTAATATTTGAACACAGTGCATACAACAATGACTAATATTTGACTAAATTGGCTCGAGTATGGGCAAATAGTGCATACAATAGTGACTAATGTTCGAACACAGTGCATAAAGTAGTGACTAATGCCTGACTCCTAGTGAGAGTAGTCGTCAATTGGCTGGTATGACTAATGGGTGCATACAGTAGTGACTAATGTTTGAACACAGTGCATACAACAATGACTAATATTCGACTCCCAGTGGGAGCAGTCAATTGACTCGAGTATGGGCAACATAGTGCATACAATAGTGACTAATGTTCGAACACAGTGTACACAGTAGTGACTAATGCCTGACTCCTAGTGAGAGTAGTCGTCAATTGGCTGGTATGACTAATGGGTGCATACAGTAGTGACTAATGTTTGAACATAGTGCATACATCAGTGACTAATGTTTGACTCCCAGCGGGAGCAGTCAATCGACTCGGGTATGGGCAATATAGTGCATACAGTAGTCACTAGTGTTCGACTCCTAGCAAGAGCAGTCAATTGGCTGATTGGTATGGACAACACAGTCATACAATATTAACTACACGTTTCGCTCGTAACCCGAAATAAATAAATAAAGAGTTTATACGTACATTTGAAGTTCCTTTATCATTTGGAAGACGGAGGAGGATAGATGACAAGTGAACTATATATAATGTTATCACCCTAGATAGGACGGTAATGAATGGAAAACTTTTCGAGCTGGAATTTAATTTGACACTTCAAGCGTGTGATGGCTTTAAAGAAGAATAGATAAAATAGTAGAATAACAATATACTTCCTCCGTCCCATTTGATCTTTACCAAACAAATTAAAAGCACTTAACATTGCCAAGCATCTTGTGCTCAGATGACATGTAGTGACTTTTCCATATGAGAGGTCATGGGAGTTCATGAGATCGAGCCTCAGTGGAGGGATACTACAATGTAATAGAGTCATTAACATTGTAACCACTATGCTAAAAGTTATAGCTAACTGGCTCAAACTAAGAATGCCAGTAAGCAACTCCAGCAAAGAATGAAACTTAGAACCTTATAAATTATTTATCAAGTTAATTGTCTAACCAACTTGTGCAACTATCAAGCCTTCGTACCTAACCCATGTGCCGATATGGTCGAGCTATTGAAGTGTAGAGCTTGAATCCTTAAGAACGAAGAAGAATTTATATATTAGGGAGCGTTATGCTGTGCAACTGTGTTCATTGTGCATAATTTGAACTATATAATTCATTCATTCTGGATATATAGTTCATTCATTCTAGATATATAGTTCATTCATTCTGGCTATATAGTTCATTCATTCTGGCTATATAGTTCAAATTATGCACAACAAAACGCTGTTAACGACAATCAAAACTGATTTATTTTTTTAAAGTCGAACGTGTCGTTTTTAATCAAAATGACGCTGTTTTTGCAACCGTGGTGCACACGGTTGCACGGCATAATTTGCGATATATTAGTAAATGGGCCTTATTCTGTGTAACTAATACAATCATTGGGCCTCCTTAATTTACTATCCAAATCTAAAAATAGTTTCTTTTAAAAAGATATAGCCCCATGAGTTGCAAATCCAAAACCTCCTTAATCTACTCAATTAGGTATCTGTAAATAGAGTTATGCTCAAAATACAAAAGTGTGGGAATAAAAGAATTTGTTCAGATGACACCTATGTGACTCTCCTTGAGGGCAGGTCATAGGACTGAACTTTGATGGTGGGATAATATTGATTTTTGGGCTACCAGTATTTTAGAGAAAATATAGAACAGATACTACTTGTAATAGAGTCAATTGTATTCAAAAAAAAAAAAAAATTGCTAATATTTTTTCTCACGCCCCGACCCCTTGTAATAGAGTCAAAATTAAGTATTCAAAAAAAAATTGCTAATAATTTTTTCCACGCCCCGGCCAACAGAGCATTTGGGACTTGGGAAGGTGTAAATCATGGTGACGACTTAATGGTTCAACAGATAGGGCCAAATGCAGGTGTGCATAATGAATCTGTCCACTTTAGGCATAATTTTCACACTGCCTCTGCCAAAGTTCGAACCTTGATCTATTCTCCTTGCCGACTGAACCAGTGAGTTAAGCCTGTGCAGGCAACAACGAATCTCCTAATCTAACTTAATTTGAAGTGAAAATACACCAATACAAACCTTACATTAAAACAGAGTGAATAAGATAATACGGAGTAACATTTTTCCAAGATTTTAATTTCTCAACAACAATCCATTACATATATTGCACAAACATTTTCATGGCTATATTATTAGAGGAATACAATTGGTTCAAACAATGTAGCCTGGATGAGGGTTTGAGTCTCCAAGTTCTTGGTCCCATGGCCATCTCCATGTTGATACATGCAATGAGACACTCTGGCAAGATTCATTGCAACTTCAATGAATGTTTCAGAGAAAGGGCAATTATCTTTAACTCGAGCTTTATTCAATTTCTTCCATGTCTCATTGATATGAAAATCCACAAAATCACAAGCATCGTCCATAGAGACCCTAGCCTCATTCATGTAACATTGTATCGCTTTCGGTACATCGCCCCGTTCCATTTCATACTAAAATATTTTAAAGAAAATAACAAGTAAAGAACTTGGATGTATAATTTTAGAGGTGTCAAACAGACGGGTTAGTCCAGATTTGACCTATTTTAGTCGGTTCAACCCGTCTCAGTTTATTTGCTACAATAGGGAGACCCCATTTTATACTACGGACAGAGCTGAACTTTAATTTTTTTTTTTTCCCACCCATGGACAGGCTTGGCACAATCTTCCTCGTTAACCTATACATTTGTTAAAAGATATACTCCGTAATATACCAATCATTATTGCATAGACCATGGTCCACACAATTGTACATATGGACCATAAATAAAAAATACATTTTTAATATACTAAGGGTACATTATTTATGTACGTAAGGTACACTTTTGAAAGTACATTTTTAATATACTAAGGGTACATTATTTTATATAATGTAGCTTCAAACAAAAATAATGTACCTCCAGTGCAAAAATTATGTACTTTTAATATATTAAAAACATACCTGATATTCATCGTCCATACAATTGTGTGAACCATGGTCCATGCAATAATTTGCGGCAATTTAATCACATTGAGCTAACCTGGTCCAACAAATAAACGGGCCAATACCAATCCAGCCTAAGCCCAAATTTAATCGGTGCGAGCTAACCTGACCCAAAAAACAATCGTTATGCTGTGAAACTGTGTCCACCTTGCAAAGTGGACACGGTTCTATGTTTATAATTACTGAACTATATATTCATAATTATGGAACTCTATATTCATAATTACCGAACTATATATTCATAATTATTGAATCTCTATATTCATAATTACAAAACTATATGTTCATAATTATATAACTATATGTTTATAATTTTTAAACTATACATTTATAATTATGAACAGTTTTGGAACCGCAAGATGGACACGGTTCCACATCATAATTTGCCCCCAAAAAATAAACAATCAAGCCAATACAAGGCCGTGTCGGGCCAAGCCGGGCTGTTTGACACCTCTCTCTCTCTCTCTCTCTATATATATATATATATATATATATATATATATATATATATATATATATATATGAATGAATATAAAAGAAGTTGAACGTTATCCATACGTACAGGTGAGGTTCCTTTATCATCTGTAAGACGCACAATCATAGATGACAGACGAATTATTTCATGATATTCTGTCATCAAGCAATGCCGGGCAGCAGCCTCGTCCAGAGGGTGGTTCACAAAGAAAAAAGCATGCACTAATATTAGAGGACAGCTTATTGAAATCCATGAATTTTCAATGTATTCTTCAAAGGTTGGGGTGTATCCACCGTGGTACCACTTTGCCTCTTGTAAGTATGCTTTGCATAGATCCGCCCACTGATAATATACTCAAAACACTACTGGAAATTATGGAATTTCTGACCACCTAAAAGTGATTTTAAATCAAGTTGAAAGTAAAAAGTTGTCGGAAATAGCAACCAAAAGTGGTCGGAACAAAGCTTTCGACTTGATTTAAGATTTAGGTGGTCGGAAATTTCATAATTTCCAGTATTGAAATATATGCATATATTATTGTTAATTAATTGGTTTATTAAAATTAAATCAATGATTATATTTTTGAAGATGATTGAAAATACCGATTTTCTGAGATAATGTAAGATAAAGATGTCATGTTCTTTAAGAACATCATATGCAACTTCGTTTATGAAGTTGTAGAGTGCCAGATAGCAGAATCTCATGTACTTTGGGAGGTGCTCTATTTCTGTTACATCATTCCATCTGAAAAATCAAAGACTCTTATCTTTAGCTTAGATGTAATATATTAATATGTACACCCAAAATAATTATAAAAAAAAAAAAAACCACTATTATAAATTTACGTACCTTTCAATGGCATCAGTGAAGAGGTGCAATTCATCAAGAGTTCCATAAACATCATATATATCATCAATTGTGCAAATTAAACAAATGAGTTTTGCATTTGTTCTTCTCCAGTTTGAAAACTTATTAGGGTTGGAGTTGGTAGCTATTGCCCAAAAGAAATTCTCTACCATACTATCTCTCACGAATGTTAACCTTTCTGTAATATAAGAATTCTCCCACCACCTGCATTCCAAGAAAATATATTATGTACTCACATGTCATTTTAAGTCATTTTTTTTTCGTCCTTACTGTCAGCATACTAAGTGGTAGGGGACTGACCAAATGGTTTGCTCCATTCACATGGGTGGGGATCGAATTCCCAATCTCATGCTTAATGGAGCACTGCTGGAAATTATGGAATTTTCGACCACCTGAAAGTGATCTTAGATCAAGTCGAAAGCAAAAAGTGGTCGGAAATAGCAACAAAAATTTTTTCGAATACCAAAAGTGGTCGGAACAAGGCTTTCGACTAAAATCACTTCAAGTGGTCGGAAATTCTATAATTTTCAGCAGTGGAGATGCTGAACCACCACGACAACCCTGCTGAACCCAAATTGATCACGCACGTACATACCTCGACACAAATCTCAAGTCCTCCTGATGCACAGCTTGAACCATGTTGAAGTCTAGTTTAGCCAACTCCAAAAGGATGGGATTCCAGGTTGTTTTGATACTTTTTCCTTTGTCATATGAATCAATGAAACATCTGGCTTCCGACCTCGGCATCCTCCAATGTAATGGGAGCTCCAACGCACGTTGCACTGATGCTAAAAGTCCCTGATTGTTGAGATTATTTTTCTCGTGGGCGACCCGTTTGAGATGTTTGGTTGAGAAATTTTTAGCTAATTCCAAACTTGTTTCACCTTCTAGGGACAGGAAAGATGCTTCGTATAAGTGAAGTAATCCCTTGATATCTTCGCAGAGGCTGGCATTAAAACCAGACCGGTCTCCATCCATAAAACAATCAAATATATCTGCATTCAAGTGTTCATGATGTTGTACATACACATTATATTATATATTAAGAAATTAGGATTTTTTTTTATTGTACATACCGATAATATCAAGTACAATTATATATCTTATACTTAAGGGTGGGCACTGGTAAATCTCATCTTGTGATCCTAGCCGGCAAATGATCAGTCTAGGTTGTCCATAGCTAATCGACTCAAATTAAAAAGGCCAAATGACACTCTCAGTGGGAGTCAAATGGGAAACGTTGTTAATCCTAGTCGGCAAAAGACCACAATAAGGAGGTAAACCAGTTTAGCTAGGTTACCGTTAGCTAACCGACTGAAATCAAAATGACTAATTGGCTACTCCCATGGAGTGTCGAACTTAAAACCTTGGATAAATCCCGCCTTGTGCGTTTAGACAGCAAAGGAGGACCACAAAGAGATAAACCAATTAATTTAGACTACCATATATAGCTAACTGGTTCAAACCTCATCACTGCAATTGCAGCTAAGAAATAAATAAAGAAAAAAATAATATATACATAATTGTACTTGACACCATTAACATGTATATTGTAATAACCTTGAGAGATGTTATAGCCATTTTGTCTGAGCAATCTAAACTCAAGAGCTGTGGCATATAAGTCTTTCTCCTCGGAGTAACTTTTACTATTCTTCTTCATATAGATATCCATCAAAGCTGCCATGATTTCATCCTCAAAATGGTAAGAACAACCAAGCCTCTGCAGTTCATCAATCATCTCCATTTTCTCCAATTCTTTCATCTCTTCATTGTTCATCATCAGCATATTCCTAACTCTCTCTTTCAACTCGTCACGCCGTGTAACAAATTGCTTCTAAGAATATTAAGCGATTGTAATTAAATAGATAAACATAATAATTAAGGAAAAATGATAAAAATTAAATAAAATAAGTTACATTATAAGTAGTGTTGAGAGATTGAATATAAG
The DNA here is from genome assembly GCF_001879475.1 of Ipomoea nil. NCBI lineage: Eukaryota > Viridiplantae > Streptophyta > Magnoliopsida > Solanales > Convolvulaceae > Ipomoea > Ipomoea nil. The sequence goes on along the minus strand of NW_017618831.1, from coordinate 82,857 downwards.
TGAAATCCCATGCGGAAGGGCCATAGTTTCCAGATCTTCTTCTTGTTGTTGTGGTGGTGTGATAACACATGCGAAAGGAAGAGGAATAAGAAGTTGGAAGGGAAGGAAGTTTGAATGTGAAAGTAGAAAGTACACTGACAATTGTAGCCATTATTGAATAATAATAAAATTTCTTAATTTCCTTTTAATTTGTTTCCTTTTTGTGTGTGTGGAATTCTGAGAGTTGGGTGGATAGCTTTTATAGAGACCCCACCCAGGATGTGTTTGGTTAGCATAATGAAAATCAAGTAGCTGATGTTTGGTCATCACTAACTTTATAATAGGAATAAAGGTTTTAAAAATAACAATAAAAAAATTAAGGTAATTGGTCCTAACATAATGACATCGAAAGTATTAATATGAACAAAAAAATCAAAACAAAAATCTAAAAGTACTGATTCAAACTTAAAAATCATATATTACTAATAAGATGGAATGACCTTTCAAAAAAAAAAAGATGGAATGATACCCATTTTTAATTAGGGAATGAAGTTTTAATTGAAGGGGTAATCAAATCTCATAATTAAAAAAAAAAAAAAATCTCATAATTATATTTTAAAAAATTGCAATCAAACACTAAATATAATTTTGATTCTCATTCCTAGTCTATAAACCTATGAATCAAATTAAACATACCCATAATTTTCATGAACAGTACTATATATCAAGTCATTATATCATGGTCCACCATGGGTAAGGTAAACTTGGTTCAGATTACATGAGTTGTGATATCATGGATGGATAGGTCAAGGTGGACCCTGATCCTAAACAGTGTATAAATTGTGTATTTTACTATTGAAATTGTGAACTCTTAGAATATAAATTGTGTTTCTAAGTCAAAACACATAACAACTGTAGAACAAAATTTGTGAATATAATATAGGGTCATCAAATCCTAATCAGTTAATATTGTGTGATTGCAGTATTTGAAATGAACTTGTTAATACAAAACAAGATAATCAATTACATATATGTTAACATTGTGTGTTCGTAGTATACAAATTATGAATTATTAAAAGGTAATTGTGAACATTTGGACCCAGGTCCATAGAATAATTTGCGAGATTATATATTTACAATTAACGTATTATATACATGCATGTACGTCCAATTTATTTAACTAAAAATATAATATATTAATTGCAGATACATAATTTGGATCATGGTCACAATATAATTTGTCACTTTATATTTATGTTTACCAACAATAACATAGTAGAGTTCTGACTTTATACAACATAAAAAGACTTAATAATTACGATGTGCTTGGCTGGTGAAAAAGAACGGAGAATGAATTGAATTGAATTTAAATTTTATATAAAAGAAATTACTTAGGAATATTGGTTCATTGTTTAGTGGATGGAAAATAAGCTGTTAGTAATAATTTAGAAGAACCCACATAATAAAGATATACAAGGATAATAATATATATATGAATTCATGTATCTTTACTCCTAAAATATAATGTGTGTGAAAAATAAAATACCAAAGGAAAACAAATAATTTATTTTGTTCAAATTTGAATGTCAGGACTCAGGATCAAGTGTTTACCACTAGCGAATGCACAACTTTATTTTCTTATACTTGTGTAGCAGTCAACGTCATATTTTGATTACTGGATGTTAAAAAAAATTATCCCAAAAAAATATTTTCAGATTCGGTCAATCATATCAAACATGAGAAACTTGCAACCGCTCTCCAGAATGTACACGGGATAAATCCGTCCATATGCATAACTCACAAATCATACAGAAAAAATAATTACATTAGAAAGATTCTATGTGACGAGCTGATCGAGAGGGTGGCTGCAATTTATTTCTCTTCATTTGTTCATATAATTGAGTAAAATTTTAATGAATGCAAGATTAGTGATGTGAACCAGTTGCCAGATAAACTTAGAATCGTGTGGCAATAAGAAATTTAATGACCTATTAATTACGTGATTATGTGGTCGAAATTTAAAGTACAAAGACTACGTGTTAGAAATTAATACCACAATTATTCCTCACCATCCTGCTTTCATATATAGTACTGTAACCAATGTTGCAAAAATCGCGCCTAGGCGCTAGGCCGTCGGCCTTCTAGGCCCTCTAGGCGCCCGCCTAAACGCCCTAGGCAGTCCCCAGACGTCTAGATGATGACTAGCGATTTTTTCAACGTTGATTGTAACCTATTGAAGTATCCCGTTTGGCCGTTTCCCACAAGTAATAAAAACAAACAAACAAATAAAGACGTGTTCCTTAGCTTGCCTTTACTAACAAGTTAAATTTTCAATTTCAAGGGTCCCTATGCTCAATGACGGACCTAGAAATTTTGTTCAGTGGAGGCGAATGTGGGAATAAAAGAATTTGTTCAGATGACACCTATGTGACTCTCCTTGAGGGCAGGTCATAGGACTGAACTTTGATGGTGGGATAATATTGATTTTTGGGCTACCAGTATTTTAGAGAAAATATAGAACAGATACTACTTGTAATAGAGTCAATTGTATTCAAAAAAAAAAAAAATTGCTAATATTTTTTCTCACGCCCCGACCCCTTGTAATAGAGTCAAAATTAAGTATTCAAAAAAAAATTGCTAATAATTTTTTCCACGCCCCGGCCAACAGAGCATTTGGGACTTGGGAAGGTGTAAATCATGGTGACGACTTAATGGTTCAACAGATAGGGCCAAATGCAGGTGTGCATAATGAATCTGTCCACTTTAGGCATAATTTTCACACTGCCTCTGCCAAAGTTCGAACCTTGATCTATTCTCCTTGCCGACTGAACCAGTGAGTTAAGCCTGTGCAGGCAACAACGAATCTCCTAATCTAACTTAATTTGAAGTGAAAATACACCAATACAAACCTTACATTAAAACAGAGTGAATAAGATAATACGGAGTAACATTTTTCCAAGATTTTAATTTCTCAACAACAATCCATTACATATATTGCACAAACATTTTCATGGCTATATTATTAGAGGAATACAATTGGTTCAAACAATGTAGCCTGGATGAGGGTTTGAGTCTCCAAGTTCTTGGTCCCATGGCCATCTCCATGTTGATACATGCAATGAGACACTCTGGCAAGATTCATTGCAACTTCAATGAATGTTTCAGAGAAAGGGCAATTATCTTTAACTCGAGCTTTATTCAATTTCTTCCATGTCTCATTGATATGAAAATCCACAAAATCACAAGCATCGTCCATAGAGACCCTAGCCTCATTCATGTAACATTGTATCGCTTTCGGTACATCGCCCCGTTCCATTTCATACTAAAATATTTTAAAGAAAATAACAAGTAAAGAACTTGGATGTATAATTTTAGAGGTGTCAAACAGACGGGTTAGTCCAGATTTGACCTATTTTAGTCGGTTCAACCCGTCTCAGTTTATTTGCTACAATAGGGAGACCCCATTTTATACTACGGACAGAGCTGAACTTTAATTTTTTTTTTTTCCCACCCATGGACAGGCTTGGCACAATCTTCCTCGTTAACCTATACATTTGTTAAAAGATATACTCCGTAATATACCAATCATTATTGCATAGACCATGGTCCACACAATTGTACATATGGACCATAAATAAAAAATACATTTTTAATATACTAAGGGTACATTATTTATGTACGTAAGGTACACTTTTGAAAGTACATTTTTAATATACTAAGGGTACATTATTTTATATAATGTAGCTTCAAACAAAAATAATGTACCTCCAGTGCAAAAATTATGTACTTTTAATATATTAAAAACATACCTGATATTCATCGTCCATACAATTGTGTGAACCATGGTCCATGCAATAATTTGCGGCAATTTAATCACATTGAGCTAACCTGGTCCAACAAATAAACGGGCCAATACCAATCCAGCCTAAGCCCAAATTTAATCGGTGCGAGCTAACCTGACCCAAAAAACAATCGTTATGCTGTGAAACTGTGTCCACCTTGCAAAGTGGACACGGTTCTATGTTTATAATTACTGAACTATATATTCATAATTATGGAACTCTATATTCATAATTACCGAACTATATATTCATAATTATTGAATCTCTATATTCATAATTACAAAACTATATGTTCATAATTATATAACTATATGTTTATAATTTTTAAAACTATACATTTATAATTATGAACAGTTTTGGAACCGCAAGATGGACACGGTTCCACATCATAATTTGCCCCCAAAAAATAAACAATCAAGCCAATACAAGGCCGTGTCGGGCCAAGCCGGGCTGTTTGACACCTCTCTCTCTCTCTCTCTCTATATATATATATATATATATATATATATATATATATATATATATATATATGAATGAATATAAAAGAAGTTGAACGTTATCCATACGTACAGGTGAGGTTCCTTTATCATCTGTAAGACGCACAATCATAGATGACAGACGAATTATTTCATGATATTCTGTCATCAAGCAATGCCGGGCAGCAGCCTCGTCCAGAGGGTGGTTCACAAAGAAAAAAGCATGCACTAATATTAGAGGACAGCTTATTGAAATCCATGAATTTTCAATGTATTCTTCAAAGGTTGGGGTGTATCCACCGTGGTACCACTTTGCCTCTTGTAAGTATGCTTTGCATAGATCCGCCCACTGATAATATACTCAAAACACTACTGGAAATTATGGAATTTCTGACCACCTAAAAGTGATTTTAAATCAAGTTGAAAGTAAAAAGTTGTCGGAAATAGCAACCAAAAGTGGTCGGAACAAAGCTTTCGACTTGATTTAAGATTTAGGTGGTCGGAAATTTCATAATTTCCAGTATTGAAATATATGCATATATTATTGTTAATTAATTGGTTTATTAAAATTAAATCAATGATTATATTTTTGAAGATGATTGAAAATACCGATTTTCTGAGATAATGTAAGATAAAGATGTCATGTTCTTTAAGAACATCATATGCAACTTCGTTTATGAAGTTGTAGAGTGCCAGATAGCAGAATCTCATGTACTTTGGGAGGTGCTCTATTTCTGTTACATCATTCCATCTGAAAAATCAAAGACTCTTATCTTTAGCTTAGATGTAATATATTAATATGTACACCCAAAATAATTATAAAAAAAAAAAAAACCACTATTATAAATTTACGTACCTTTCAATGGCATCAGTGAAGAGGTGCAATTCATCAAGAGTTCCATAAACATCATATATATCATCAATTGTGCAAATTAAACAAATGAGTTTTGCATTTGTTCTTCTCCAGTTTGAAAACTTATTAGGGTTGGAGTTGGTAGCTATTGCCCAAAAGAAATTCTCTACCATACTATCTCTCACGAATGTTAACCTTTCTGTAATATAAGAATTCTCCCACCACCTGCATTCCAAGAAAATATATTATGTACTCACATGTCATTTTAAGTCATTTTTTTTTTCGTCCTTACTGTCAGCATACTAAGTGGTAGGGGACTGACCAAATGGTTTGCTCCATTCACATGGGTGGGGATCGAATTCCCAATCTCATGCTTAATGGAGCACTGCTGGAAATTATGGAATTTTCGACCACCTGAAAGTGATCTTAGATCAAGTCGAAAGCAAAAAGTGGTCGGAAATAGCAACAAAAATTTTTTCGAATACCAAAAGTGGTCGGAACAAGGCTTTCGACTAAAATCACTTCAAGTGGTCGGAAATTCTATAATTTTCAGCAGTGGAGATGCTGAACCACCACGACAACCCTGCTGAACCCAAATTGATCACGCACGTACATACCTCGACACAAATCTCAAGTCCTCCTGATGCACAGCTTGAACCATGTTGAAGTCTAGTTTAGCCAACTCCAAAAGGATGGGATTCCAGGTTGTTTTGATACTTTTTCCTTTGTCATATGAATCAATGAAACATCTGGCTTCCGACCTCGGCATCCTCCAATGTAATGGGAGCTCCAACGCACGTTGCACTGATGCTAAAAGTCCCTGATTGTTGAGATTATTTTTCTCGTGGCGACCCGTTTGAGATGTTTGGTTGAGAAATTTTTAGCTAATTCCAAACTTGTTTCACCTTCTAGGGACAGGAAAGATGCTTCGTATAAGTGAAGTAATCCCTTGATATCTTCGCAGAGGCTGGCATTAAAACCAGACCGGTCTCCATCCATAAAACAATCAAATATATCTGCATTCAAGTGTTCATGATGTTGTACATACACATTATATTATATATTAAGAAATTAGGATTTTTTTTTATTGTACATACCGATAATATCAAGTACAATTATATATCTTATACTTAAGGGTGGGCACTGGTAAATCTCATCTTGTGATCCTAGCCGGCAAATGATCAGTCTAGGTTGTCCATAGCTAATCGACTCAAATTAAAAAGGCCAAATGACACTCTCAGTGGGAGTCAAATGGGAAACGTTGTTAATCCTAGTCGGCAAAAGACCACAATAAGGAGGTAAACCAGTTTAGCTAGGTTACCGTTAGCTAACCGACTGAAATCAAAATGACTAATTGGCTACTCCCATGGAGTGTCGAACTTAAAACCTTGGATAAATCCCGCCTTGTGCGTTTAGACAGCAAAGGAGGACCACAAAGAGATAAACCAATTAATTTAGACTACCATATATAGCTAACTGGTTCAAACCTCATCACTGCAATTGCAGCTAAGAAATAAATAAAGAAAAAAATAATATATACATAATTGTACTTGACACCATTAACATGTATATTGTAATAACCTTGAGAGATGTTATAGCCATTTTGTCTGAGCAATCTAAACTCAAGAGCTGTGGCATATAAGTCTTTCTCCTCGGAGTAACTTTTACTATTCTTCTTCATATAGATATCCATCAAAGCTGCCATGATTTCATCCTCAAAATGGTAAGAACAACCAAGCCTCTGCAGTTCATCAATCATCTCCATTTTCTCCAATTCTTTCATCTCTTCATTGTTCATCATCAGCATATTCCTAACTCTCTCTTTCAACTCGTCACGCCGTGTAACAAATTGCTTCTAAGAATATTAAGCGATTGTAATTAAATAGATAAACATAATAATTAAGGAAAAATGATAAAAATTAAATAAAATAAGTTACATTATAAGTAGTGTTGAGAGATTGAATATAAGTGAAATCCCATGCGGAAGGGCCATAGTTTCCAGATCTTCTTCTTGTTGTTGTGGTGGTGTGATAACACATGCGAAAGGAAGAGGAATAAGAAGTTGGAAGGGAAGGAAGTTTGAATGTGAAAGTAGAAAGTACACTGACAATTGTAGCCATTATTGAATAATAATAAAATTTCTTAATTTCCTTTTAATTTGTTTCCTTTTTGTGTGTGTGGAATTCTGAGAGTTGGGTGGATAGCTTTTATAGAGACCCCACCCAGGATGTGTTTGGTTAGCATAATGAAAATCAAGTAGCTGATGTTTGGTCATCACTAACTTTATAATAGGAATAAAGGTTTTAAAAATAACAATAAAAAAATTAAGGTAATTGGTCCTAACATAATGACATCGAAAGTATTAATATGAACAAAAAAATCAAAACAAAAATCTAAAAGTACTGATTCAAACTTAAAAATCATATATTACTAATAAGATGGAATGACCTTTCAAAAAAAAAAAGATGGAATGATACCCATTTTTAATTAGGGAATGAAGTTTTAATTGAAGGGGTAATCAAATCTCATAATTAAAAAAAAAAAAAAATCTCATAATTATATTTTAAAAAATTGCAATCAAACACTAAATATAATTTTGATTCTCATTCCTAGTCTATAAACCTATGAATCAAATTAAACATACCCATAATTTTCATGAACAGTACTATATATCAAGTCATTATATCATGGTCCACCATGGGTAAGGTAAACTTGGTTCAGATTACATGAGTTGTGATATCATGGATGGATAGGTCAAGGTGGACCCTGATCCTAAACAGTGTATAAATTGTGTATTTTACTATTGAAATTGTGAACTCTTAGAATATAAATTGTGTTTCTAAGTCAAAACACATAACAACTGTAGAACAAAATTTGTGAATATAATATAGGGTCATCAAATCCTAATCAGTTAATATTGTGTGATTGCAGTATTTGAAATGAACTTGTTAATACAAAACAAGATAATCAATTACATATATGTTAACATTGTGTGTTCGTAGTATACAAATTATGAATTATTAAAAGGTAATTGTGAACATTTGGACCCAGGTCCATAGAATAATTTGCGAGATTATATATTTACAATTAACGTATTATATACATGCATGTACGTCCAATTTATTTAACTAAAAATATAATATATTAATTGCAGATACATAATTTGGATCATGGTCACAATATAATTTGTCACTTTATATTTATGTTTACCAACAATAACATAGTAGAGTTCTGACTTTATACAACATAAAAAGACTTAATAATTACGATGTGCTTGGCTGGTGAAAAAGAACGGAGAATGAATTGAATTGAATTTAAATTTTATATAAAAGAAATTACTTAGGAATATTGGTTCATTGTTTAGTGGATGGAAAATAAGCTGTTAGTAATAATTTAGAAGAACCCACATAATAAAGATATACAAGGATAATAATATATATATGAATTCATGTATCTTTACTCCTAAAATATAATGTGTGTGAAAAATAAAATACCAAAGGAAAACAAATAATTTATTTTGTTCAAATTTGAATGTCAGGACTCAGGATCAAGTGTTTACCACTAGCGAATGCACAACTTTATTTTCTTATACTTGTGTAGCAGTCAACGTCATATTTTGATTACTGGATGTTAAAAAAAATTATCCCAAAAAAATATTTTCAGATTCGGTCAATCATATCAAACATGAGAAACTTGCAACCGCTCTCCAGAATGTACACGGGATAAATCCGTCCATATGCATAACTCACAAATCATACAGAAAAAATAATTACATTAGAAAGATTCTATGTGACGAGCTGATCGAGAGGGTGGCTGCAATTTATTTCTCTTCATTTGTTCATATAATTGAGTAAAATTTTAATGAATGCAAGATTAGTGATGTGAACCAGTTGCCAGATAAACTTAGAATCGTGTGGCAATAAGAAATTTAATGACCTATTAATTACGTGATTATGTGGTCGAAATTTAAAGTACAAAGACTACGTGTTAGAAATTAATACCACAATTATTCCTCACCATCCTGCTTTCATATATAGTACTGTAACCAATGTTGCAAAAATCGCGCCTAGGCGCTAGGCCGTCGGCCTTCTAGGCCCTCTAGGCGCCCGCCTAAACGCCCTAGGCAGTCCCCAGACGTCTAGATGATGACTAGCGATTTTTTCAACGTTGATTGTAACCTATTGAAGTATCCCGTTTGGCCGTTTCCCACAAGTAATAAAAACAAACAAACAAATAAAGACGTGTTCCTTAGCTTGCCTTTACTAACAAGTTAAATTTTCAATTTCAAGGGTCCCTATGCTCAATGACGGACCTAGAAATTTTGTTCAGTGGAGGCGAAAACATTAAAGTAAAAGAGATAATTTGAAAAACAATAAAACACTTAAGACATATAGTCATAAATATTGTCGGATATAAGTGAAAAATAAAATACATCAAAACTTTATAAAAATATTCATAACAAAATATGAAATATAATTAATTTAATAAAATAATTCAAATAAAAATACATTATAAATTACACATGTCATTATTAATATAAAAAAGAGTTTATATATATATATATATATATATATATATATATATATATATATATATATATATAGAAAATGTCATAAAGGAGCTATATGAATTGAAAGTCAAAAAGTCATAACCTTTCAGAGAATTACACAAGCATCTACCAACTGGACTAGCCAATCTATGGTGCAAAATCATTCGTTTTCATATAGATATATCTAAAACGTGTACTATACCTACATATACATACATACATACTACATATACACACACACATACACACTTACAAGGGCTAGGGGTGGGGTGAGTGGGGGCAGCTGTCCCTACTGGCCCCATGCTGGGTCCGCCTCTGCCCACCCTCCCGTCTAACATAGAATTTGATAAGATATAAATCACAGTAATTTAGTGGTTCAGTAAACAAGGCCAAATGTTAGTGTGCACAAAGGATCTGCACAATTTAAACATAATTTCTACACTCTATTACTAAAGAGTTAATTTCGAACCTATTTTCCTGTATATACCCTCTATTATATTATATATTTTCTTCCCTTAAATAACCATACATTTCGTTAGTATAAACTTTAGTAACGAAATATTCTATTAACTATTTATTATTATTAACTTACTCATTAATTTTTATAAGAAAGGTCTGTTCGAACTCATCACAATCAAAGTTGGCATAATTGTTAAACATATACTACGAATATATGTTAAAATGTATTTAGAAAATACAATATAAAATTTAGCATAAATTTTGGTCAAATAATTAACCCGACTAAATACATAGCATTCAAAGTTGAGCATCAAAGAGTATAAATCATGAACTTTGAAAATCATTTTCTTGCATTTAAAAAAAAAAAACAAATTTATGTTAAGTTTTTTTTTTCTTTGTTTAATTAATCTTCTTTTGATCATTTTAGAACAAAACTCAATATTTCAATTATGTTTTTGCATTATTGGAATGATTTAGGTAATTATGGTATTAATATTTTTTGTATATAATTTTATAATCGTACAATTGTATACTACTTTACAAATATTGTACTATTTTTTTATTGGACAATATTGTTCTTACATCATTGTCAGACCTGCGCGACTTAACTACAAAGTTGTTGACTAGAAATAATATTACACATGGACTCTAAAACGGTATGACCATTTTTCAAAGAATTAACAATGTTGACATCCCACTGGCTCCAATTGAACAAGTTTACACATCATTCTTAGAATTTTATCAATGCATGAAAACTTCTAAAGAAATGTGTAAGTTAATTTTTACTATATCATTATAACAATATCTATTGTAATAATATATTTCGAATTATTTATCATCATCTTCTATTGACAACAATTGTAGCAATTGTCATTAACAAACTCCCAAAACAATTTTTCTCAGCAACGAATGGAAATAAAAAAAAAATAAAAATTAATGACCTCATTGTTGTAGATGAAAAGTATGTACGACACTTTAGTACTCTTATTAAATTAAATAAATTACTAGCTATTTTCAAAAAAAAAAATAAATAAATAAATTACTAGCTACAACAAAAAATAATACATATGCATTTAATTAATTTAGAATTAGATGTTTATGCCTTTATTAAAAAAATATTCATTATAAAAAATTTAAAAAGTGATAATTAATTAATTCAGAGAGATAGTTTTATTATCTTTATTTTATACAATTCAAAGATTCCTTAACTTCAAATTTATTGATTAATTATATTCACTACATTGTCCACTGTCTTCTTTTTACATTATCTTGTAATTAAATATCAAAGTTATAATATACAATATGTCATATATTAATTTACCAAGTATTTTATACAAATATAATAAATATTAATGTTTTGTTTAATACTTTCACATCATAATCTATGACACACATCTCACAACACATGAAACATGTAGGAGAAAAACTACCACTGCCAAATATCACCAGACGCTTGTAAGATCGATAAAGAGTTCATAGTACAACTAAGATCTTAGTCATATAAACATCAAGGCAAATTTAGAACTTCCTACAGCATAATCTCATTGCATGATGATGTCATCTATGCTACCATCATATCAGTAACCAATTGCACATGACACACTACCAATAAAAAAAGAGGACATGCACTGAAGATGAAGACAATGACAATGCTACCCAAAAAAGAATTAAGAAGACTTGGAGAAATTTAAACCAAACGTAGTATTTATTTAGACTATCATCGCTTTCAGACTAAGTATTTAGACTAGCGTTATTACAAAGTTGCAAATATTTATTTTAATGACAATTATAATCAATCTCTCATATATTTTCTTGCATTTGTGTACTTTGAATTATCAATTTAAATAAACAAATTCACGAAGCACCTTGTGCTTAGATGACATGTAGTGATCTCCCCCATATGGGAGGTCATGAGATCGAGCATCAGTGGAGGTGTTGTTGACTCTTTATGCTTCTTTATGTTGAGAAAGTATGTTTGAACAGATACTACAATGTAATAGAGTTAGTGACATTCAAAAAAAAAAAAAAGCAAAGATATACTTTGAAGTAGTTATTTAAAATAATCAAGGTATAAAAGTATAATTGTATAATTGTTTAATAATTATTATGGTAATTAAGTTAAACATGGGTAGTTGAATTTATTTTTATAATTATTTATTCTTTTTCCCCATATTTATTTTAGTAATAATATAATTACATAAATCATATTACATATAGTGATACTTTTACATTAATCTTATAATCAAATAAATACACACTTTCAAATATTAGAATTGTTTATAATTTCATCTTTAATTTTATTATCTAATTATATAATAAAAAAATTTTATTTGTCCATCGCACGAATAATTGGACAATTATTTGCTCGAATTCAAACAATGATAATATCATAAAACATATATAATCGATCCAACTCATTCAATCAATTGAACTATTTAATATTTGTTTTTATAATTTATATAGTTATATATCGATTCAAATATTCTTAAAATATTATAACAAATCTATTCCATGTCACATGAGTGAAAAATACTAATACATAATAATTTCAACCTCAAAACTTTTACCATCCAAACAATTTTTTTAGGATAAGATCCGATTTTATATATGTTAATTGCATCACTTCAACCACTCATTCTAGGGAAGAAATATCCCTCCACACGACAAAAACAAAAAACAAAAACAAAAACAAAACAAAA